>NC_137432.1:31084825-31087325 GCF_964374335.1 Astatotilapia calliptera | reverse complement strand
AACCTTACAATAATACATACAGAGAAAAACCCAACAATCATATGACCCCCTATGAGCAACAGTGGGAAGGAAAAACTCCCTTTTAACAGGAAGAAACCTCCGGCAGAACCAGGCTCAGGGAGGGGCGGCCATCTGCCTCAACCGGTCAGGGTGAGAAATTACATTTCTCAGATTACTGATTTCTCATATTACTACTACACAGTTTAGATACACTCAACAAAAATATAAACGCAACACCTTTGTTACTGCTCCCATTCCCCATGGGATGGACGTAGAGACCGAAAATTCATTCCAGATACACAATATAACCATCCCTCCCAAACAGTGGTCACAAATCAGTCCAAATGTGTGGTAGTGGGCACATCTGCCATATTGAGATAATCCATCCCACCTCACAGGTGTGCCACATCAGGATGCTGATCTGACATCATGAGTAGTGCACAGGTGTACCTCAGACTGCCCACAACAAAAGGCCACCCTGGAATGTGCAGTTTTTTGCGCTATTGGGGGTCTGGGGACCCAGAACCGGTCAGTATCTGGTGTGACCACCATTTGCCTCATGCAGTGCAACACATCGTCGCATGGAGTCTATCAGATTGTCAATTGTGGCCTGTGGAATGTTGGTCCACTCCACTTCAATGGCTGTGCGAGGTTGTTGGATATTCGTGGGAACTGGTACACGCTGTCGTATACGCCGGTCAAGCTGATGTGGCACACCTGTGAGGTGGGATGGATTATCTCAATATGGCAGATGTGCCCACTACCACACATTTGGACTGATTTGTGACCACTGTTTGGGAGGGATGGTTATATTGTGTATCTGGAATGAATTTTCGGTCTCTACGTCCATCCCATGGGGAATGGGAGCAGTAACAAAGGTGTTGCGTTTATATTTTTGTTGAGTGTATCTAAACTGTGTAGTAGTAATATGAGAAATCAGTAATCTGAGAAATGTAATTTCTCACCCTGACCGGTTGAGGCAGATGGCCGCCCCTCCCTGAGCCTGGTTCTGCCGGAGGTTTCTTCCTGTTAAAAGGGAGTTTTTCCTTCCCACTGTTGCTCATAGGGGGTCATATGATTGTTGGGTTTTTCTCTGTATGTATTATTGTAAGGTTTAACTTATTATGTAAGTGCCTTAAGTTGACTATTGTTGTGATTAAGCACTGAATAAATAATGTCTAAAACTGAAGTTGATACTTGAGGTGGTGTGTGAATGACATTTTGAAAAATTTAAATTGTGTGTGGAAAGACATTTCTTGTAGCTAAGCAAATACTTCAATGAACTCATTTTGTTTGGTAATGGAATAGGATTTAATTTTATCAGAAATCCGTACAGTAATTTTGGCTGTGGATCACAGGGTGCAGAGTGGGGGTCACCCAGAGTCATAATCCAGTGAGATATCTGCGTCACCTCTTACAGTTTTCCTGTAATCTAAGCTCAAAGATGAGAATATATAGAGTACAGTAGAGTAAATTGTGCAAAGTTTACTATCAATTTTCTCAAAATCCGTACAGTAATTTTGGCTGTGGATCACAGGGTGAAGAGTGGAGATGGCCTAGATTCATAATCCAGTGAAATATCTGCGTCACCTCTTACAGTTTTCCTGTAATCGGAGCTCAAAGATGTCAATATGTAGAGTACAGTAAAGCAAAATGGGAAGATTTTACCATGAATTTTCTCAAAAACTGTACAGTAATTTTGGCTGTGGATGACAGGGTGAAGAGTGGCGACAGCCTAGATTCAGAAACCAGTGAAATATCTGCGTCACCTCTTATAGTTTTCCTGTAATCTGAGCTCAAAGATGTCAATATGTAGAGTACAGTAAAGCAAAATGGGAAGATTTTACTATCAATTTTCTCAAAAACTGTACAGTAATTTTTGCTGTGGATCACAGGGTGCAGAGTGGGGGTCACCCAGAGTCATAATCCAGTGAGATATCTGCGTCACCTCTTACAGTTTTCCTGTAATCTAAGCTCAAAGATGAGAATATATAGAGTACAGTAGAGTAAATTGTGCAAAGTTTACTATCAATTTTCTCAAAATCCGTACAGTAATTTTGGCTGTGGATCACAGGGTGAAGAGTGGAGATGGCCTAGATTCATAATCCAGTGAAATATCTGCGTCACCTCTTACAGTTTTCCTGTAATCGGAGATCAAAGATGTCAATATGTAGAGTACAGTAAAGCAAAATGGGAAGATTTTACCATCAATTTTCTCAAAAACTGTACAGTAATTTTGGCTGTGGATCACAGCATGCAGAGTGGGGGTCACCCAGAGTCAGAATCCAGTGAGATATCTGCGTCACCTCTTTCAGTTTTCCTGTAATCTGAGCTCAAAGATGAGGACATTAAAAGTATAGTTGAGTAAATTGGGTAAATTTTATTGTTAATTTTCTCTGAATCATACAGTAATTTGGGCTGTGGATCACAGGGGTGAAAGTGGAGATTAACCAAAACTGGGAGTGGATTGTGAAGTAAAATAGTGTCAGGACAGAAAACA